>NW_023425422.1:488113-527097 GCF_014108245.1 Pipistrellus kuhlii | reverse complement strand
TGTTGTGGCTGGTGTGTTCTCATTACATATTGTGTCCTTGTAATTTGCATATCATTCTTTGGATTGTCCTATCTTACTTTCATCTCAGTTCAAATACTCAGATCCAATATAAAATTCTGACATCATGAAGTTCCTTAAATGTCAAATGTATTTTTCCCAAGTTGAACACACACATGAGAAAACCATGTTGATTTCATATATCTTCTTGCAAAATACCATTTTGGTTACTCAACACAGTGAAGTGCCTTTCAGAAACTGAGGGTCTGACCACAACAACAAACTCACATGTGTCACTCCAGGCTGAACACCCGTTTACAAAGTTCTCCTTAAACATTACCTTCTTTTCCAAAAACATAGGTGATCTTGTCTCTGCTTTGGAGTTGCTTCTTATTTTCTTTCTCTCTTCTTCCTGGAATCCCATCATCGTCTGACTGATCCAGCCTCTCTTTATTGCACTCAGTCCCACACACTCACACTAGGCAGGTCTTCCTCTCTGATCCAGTTCTCCCATCAGTTCTTCATCCTGGCTACTCAGGTTTTTAATTTTATCCTGATCTTTCTTCTTTATATGAATTTTATTCTTTTTAAAAGTTTGTTTTTATTGATTTCAGAGGAAAAGGAGGATGGAGAGAGATAGAAACATCAATGATGAGAGAAAAATCATTAATCGGCTACCTCTTCCTTAGCACATACTCAGGATCAAGCCTGCTACCCGGGCAGTGCCCTGACCAGGAATCACACTGAACTGTGACCTTCTAGTTCATAGGCCAATGGTTAACCACTGAGACATACCTGCAGTTGTGTCCATATATTCTTTATTAATTCTCTGTGTCCTATCCCTTATTTTCTGTTCACTAATCAGCAAACACTTTCACTTTATCTTTTATTTCAGAATAGATGGCATGGAATCTGACATGGGTTGTATTAGTCACAATATAATGACTCAGCATGTTTATCCCTCATAATGGCCACCCCAGTAATGATCTGGCAATCACCTGTCACTGTGCAATCTTCTCACAGTATTACAAACTCTGTGCCCCTTTCCCTTTTCACTGAACCCCAAACATTTTCAATAAGATATTCTAATTCTTCAGAGTTTTAAAGTAAAAAGACTTCTGAACTCTTAAGATTACATAATATTTTAATCAGAGTCTCTGAAGTCTCAATGCCTGGAAATGCTGCAAAAAATAAACATGGCAACGAGGATGTGACTGAGACAATAACAGAAATATCACAGAGGGTAGCCGCCAGCCTTCTGCGAATTTCCTCAGCTCCTGAGGAAACCCAGCGAGAGCCCAGGGTTCAAGGTGAGGCCCTACTGGAGTGTGCCCATGCCTGGGCTTGGACTTTATGATTGTGTGTGCTTCCCATGACCTTAACATGTACCCAGGGCTTTGTTTTGTAGGTGGTGCTAGGATTTTTGTTCTGTTTTGAGGTTTATGAGTGTGAGATGCAAGTTCCTAAGCCAGACTTGACTCTTCTGGGTGAGGGGATTGAAAGGACATCAGGACACAAGCAGACATATGGGTCATGCTTTATAACATAACAGCAGCCACAACAGGCTGGTCAGTGGCTCATTACATACATGCCCAAACATGATCAAAGGAAAGAGGCTTTTGCCAAATAGAAACATTAGTATTTTGGCTACAGAAAGGCACTTGGGTGCAATGTATGGCTTAATGCATCCTTGCCTTATTCCTTTTCATATCAACTCAACTTGAACACCTTGATTAGGATTCCAACACTCAGAGTGACCTTGAACGTCCAGAATATTCTAGACCGAGCCCTTTAATAAGTAACATATTTTTTTCTTTTTTTTCTCTTTCTTTTTCCTTAATACAGAGAGGAAGGGAGAGGGAGAAAGAGAGAGAAACATCAATGATGAGAGGGAATCATTGATCAGAAGCCTCTTACATGACCCCCACTGGGGATCCAGCCTGAACCCAGGCATTTGCCCTGGCCGGGAATCAAATCATGACCTTCTGGTTCATGGGTCAATGCTAAAGTACTGAGTCACGCATGCTGGGCATAAGTTACATTTTTATAATACATTTCCCTCCCATCTGAATGTACTCACTGTTTTTTAAACACAACATATTTGCTGAGTGACTGAAGGATTAAATTCTGTCTACCACAGCTGTAGGGAGTATCTAACAGCATAGATGCAAGCACACATATTTGACCACATTATACCAAATTAAACAAAATATCTTCATCTTATTCTCTGATGATATTATTTGATTCTAGGAAAGCATTGGTATTTCAGTCCATCTGTTTTATTATTTCATCAAAAATATACGATCTGTGTTGTCCCATTTTTAACAGGAGAAATTCAGATCTTGCTGTGTTTCAGTGGTTAGAGGATGGGTCTGTGGACTCAAGGGTCCTGAGTTCAATTCCGGCCAAGGGCACATGCAGGTTCCATTCACTAGAGGGGGGCATGCAGGAGACAACCAGTCAATGAATGATTCTCTCTCATACTTGATGTTTCCATCTCCCTCTCCCTCCTCCTTGCTCTCTGAAATTAAAAAAACATAGAAAACATAAACCAATTTTGAATGAATGGAAGAATTGAATTGGAAAATATTAGTTTAGTTAAATAAAATCTATAGGATGATAACAAGATAGATATGTTCAATATTATTGCTATTTGTTGTTGACTCAAATCTGAATATTTTATGAATAAAATCCAGAGATTGAAATATTTTAAACATTGGTCCTTTCAAAACACTTTTTCCATGTTGGTGTAGTGTTATTAATCTTTACATCTATTTCCTGCTCTCTGCATGCTTGTGAGTGTGAGAAGGAAAAAAAGATTGTTAGCCAGGAATGCAGCTTCCCCCTTGGACAGTGGAGTGGATGAGCCCAGAACCACGTCCTCATTATTGTGTTTCATGAATAAACCAACAACCATTCTTATGTTCAACGTCAATGCTTTATTGGAAGGTGAACACACAGTCCAATCAGTTCTGACAGCAAAGGTAGAGGGTCCCAGGCTTATGAGGGAGATGCAGGCACAGTTGAAACTCTACCCATAATTCTGAGAAGTAAAGACGTTTGTGGAATAACCAGCATGAGGTTAGCTGTCCGGTTACTTAGATCCAATGTGGGAGGAAGTCCCTTGTGAGTTGAGATGCTGAGCTGCTGGGCAGGATCTCAGTAGAAGCCAGAGTATCCGTATCCCCCACAGCAGCACGGGCGCCAGCAGCCACAGCCATACCTTCTGTAGCCACAGCCACAGCCCAGGCCACCAAGGCCGCCCCAGCCCCAGCCGGAGCCATAGCCATAGCCACGGCCACCCCAGCCGTAGCCGAGGCCTCCGTAGTAGCTGCCATAGTAGCTCATGGTGTCAGAGGGAGTGTGTTTCTGTTCAAGATGAGATCCTGAGAGTGAGTGCCAGTGAGTGGGGAGGAGGGAGCTTATATACCTGAGCCAGCAGGTGCTGAATCCCGTGACTATTTCTGAGTTTCATTCCAAGAGATTCCTGTCCCTGAGGCAGCTTGTTAATCTGTTTGCTGACGCCAGAGATGCTCATATTTGTGAAAATTTGGAGCCGGCACAGCTGCCTGGTCAGAGCCCCTGGAACCCATGACAGTGTGTGTCTAAGGAGAAGCACATCTGCCTCCACGTCACAGAATAAACACTCACTGAACACAAATCTCTATTCCTAAGTGTGTGGTCTTCATCATGTTGGCTGGCGTGTTCTCATTACATATTGTGTCCTTGTAATTAGTATATCATTCTTTGGATTGTCCTATCTTATTTTCATCTCAGTTCAAATACTGTGATCTAATTTAAGATTCTCACACCTATGAAATTTCTTGTCAAGTTGAAAACACATATGAGAAAACCATGTGGATTTTACATGTCTTCTCGCAAAATACCCTTTTGATTACTCAACAGTGAAGAGCCTTTCAGAAGCTGAGGGTCTGACCACAACAACAAGTTCACACGTGTCACTCCAGGCTGAACACCCGTTCAAAAAATTCTCCTTAAACATTACCCTCTTTTTCAAAACAGAAACCTGTTATCCCAAAACATGGGAGAACTTGCCTCCTGCTTTGCAGTTGCTTTTTCTTTTCTCTCTCTGTTCTTCCTGGAATCCCACCATCCTCTGTCCCATCCAGCCTCTCTTTAAGTCATCATTCTGCTCTCAGTCCCACACACACTCGCAGGAGCCAGGTCTTCCTCTCTGATCCAATTCTTCCATCAGCACTTCATCCCTCCACTCAGGTTTTTAATTTTATCCTGAATTTTCTTCCTCATATGTAATTTATTTAATTTTTTTTTATTACAGAGGAAAAGCAGGATGAAAAGAAATAGAAATATCAATGATGGGAAAAATATCATTAATCCGATGCCTCTTGCATGCCACATTCTGGAGGTCAAACCTGCAACTCCGGCATGTCCCTTGACCAGGAATCACATGAACCATCACCTCCTGGTCAATCGGTTATGGCTAACCACTGAGACATACCGGCCAGTTGTTTCCCTGTATTCTTTATTAATTCTCTGTGTCCTTCCCATTACTTTCTCTTCACCAACCCACAAACACTTTTACTGTATCTTTTATTTCAGAATACTTGGCATGGAATCTGACATGGGTTGTATTAGTAACAATATAATGACTCAGCATGTTTATCCCTCACAGTGGCCGCCCCAGCAATGACCTGGCAATCACCTGTCACTGTGCAAACATATCACAACATTACCGACTCTGTGCCCCTTTCCCTTTCACTCAACCCCAAACATTTTCAAAAAGATATTCTAATTCTTCAGGGTTTTAAATTAAACAGACTTCTGAACTCTTAAGATTATATAATACTAGAGTCCAGGTGCATGGATTCGTACGCTGGTGGGGTCCCTCGTCCTGGCTGTGCCCTCTCGCAATCTGGAACCCCTCTTAGGGTTGTCTGAGATCCGGTTTCAGCCTGATGCCCACAGGCTCAATTCAAAGGGGAGGGAGCCCGATCCTGTGTGTTGATCATCTGTCCCCTGTGGGTCAGTGCGGGTCATAGCAGCCAGTCAATGTGTCATTCAGTCGTTAAATAGATTAGGCTTTTATATATACATATAAGTAGATTTTAAGCAGAATCTCTCTCCTGCAATCTTAATGCCTGGAAAGAGGGGTATATATTGAGGGCACAAGAAGACATATGGGACATGCTTTATTACACACAGCAGCAGCCACTGTAGGCAGTGAGGATGTGACTTTGGCAAAAACAGAAATATGACAGAGGTTCGCCACCAGTATTCAGCAAATTTCCTCAGCTCCTGAGGAAACCCGAGTGGGAGTCCAGGGTTCAAGGTGAAGACCTACAGGAGTGTGCCCACCCTGAGGCTTGGTCTTTACTATTGTGTGTGCTTCCCATGACCTTAATAAGTACCTAGGGCTTTGTTTTACAGGTGGTGCTGGTTTTTTTGTTCTGTTTTAAAGTTTATAAGTGTCAGAGGCAAGCTCCTCACCTGGGACTTGACCCTTCTGGCTGAGGGTGATTGGAAGGACACAAGGGCACAAGCAGACATATGGGACATGCTTTATTACACACAACAGCAGCCATAACAGGCTGGTCAGTGGCTCCTTTCATACATGCCCAAACATGATCAAACAAAAGAGGATTTTTGCCAAATAGATACATCAGTATTTTGGCTACAGAAAGGAACTTGGGTGCAATGTATGGCTTAATGCTCCTTGTCTTATGCCTGCATGTAGCAACTCAACCTTGAACACTTGGATTAGGATTCACACACTCAGAGTGACCCTGAACATTCAGAGTACTCTAGACTACGCCCCATAATAAGTAACATATTTTTTTCTTTCTTTTATCTTTCTTTTTTTTTAATACAGAGAGAGAGGGAAGGGGGAGAGAGAGAAACATCAATGATGAGAGGTATCATTGATCAGCAGCCTCCTGCATGTCCCCCATTGGGAATTAAGTCTTCAACCCAGGCATGTGCTGGGTTCAGGAATCAATCCATAATGTCCTTGTTCATAGGTCTGTGCTCAACCCCTGAGACACTCAGGTTGAACATAAGTTACATGTTCAACAATAGATTTCCCTTCACTGTTTTTCAAACACAACATATTTGCTGAGTGATTGAAGGATTAAATTCTGTCTGCCACAGCTGTAGGAAGTATCTAACAGCACAGACTCAAGCACACATATTTGCCCAAATTATACCAATTTAAACAAAATATATTCATCTCATATTATTCGCTGATGATATTATTTGATTCTAGGCAAGCAATGGTATTTCAGTCCATGCTTTTCTTTATTTTATCAAAAATATATGTCCCATGTTGCCCCTTTACTATAAGGAGAAAATCATATCTTGCTGAAATTCAGATTTTTAAGAAAGCTCTTTGGTTTCAGTTTCAGCTAAATAATATTGATAATTGGTTCCCAATTATGTCTTATTTTTTCTTTCCATGATGGGATTGAAGCTAATGCCTCAGTGTGGTGATGGTGGTGAGGAAAGATGCCAGTGAGACACAGTGAGAACAGAGGAAAGGAACAGACACATTCGATTAAAAATGATTGGAGTTGCCCTCTCTAGTTTGGCTCAGTGGATAGAAGATGGGTCTGTGGACTGAAGGGTCCCAAGTTGGATTTCAGCCAAAAGCATATGCCCACATTACAGATTCACTCAACAGAATGGGCCATCCAGGAGGCAACCAATCAATGACTGATTCTTTCTCATCCTTGATATTTCTATATCCCTCTCCCTCTTCCTTGCTCTCTGAAATTAAAAGCAAAATTAAAAACATAAACCAATTTTAATAATGGAAGGATTGACTTGGGAAATGTTAGTTATGTAAAACCTATAGAATGATAAATAGATATATTAAATAGTCATTGCTATTTGTGTTAACTTAAGTCAGAATATTTTATGAATAAAATCAAGAGGTGGAAAGATTTAACTCATTGGACTTTTCAAAAAAATTTTTCCATTATGTGTAGACTTATTAATCTTTACATCTATTTCCTGCCTCTCTGCATGCTTGTGAGTGTGAGAAGGAAAAGAAAAACTGTTAGCCAGGAAGAGTGCTGCCCCCTTGGACAGGGGAGTGGATGTGCCCAGAACCACGACCTCATAACTGCATTTTGTGAAGAAAACAAAACCATTCTTTGTGTTCAAGGTCAATGCTTTATTGGAAGGTGAACAGACAGTCCAATCAGTTCTGACAGCAAAGGTAGAGGATCCCAGGCTTATGAGGGAGATGCAGGCACAGTTGAAAATCTACCCATAATTCTGAGAAGTAAAGACGTTTGTGGAATAATCCAGCATGAGGTTAGCTGTCTGGTTACTTAGATCCAATGTGGGAGGAAGTCCCTTGTGAGTTCAGGTGCTGAGCTGCTGGGCAGGATCTCAGTAGAAGCCAGAGTATCCGTATCCCCCACAGCAGCACGGGCGCCAGCAGCCACAGCCATACCTTCTGTAGCCACAGCCACAGCCCAGGCCACCAAGGCCGCCCCAGCCCCAGCCGGAGCCATAGCCATAGCCAAGGCCACCCCAGCCGTAGCCGAGGCCTCCGTAGTAGCTGCCATAGTAGCTCATGGTGTCAGGGGGAGTGTGTTTCTGTTCAAGATGAGATCCTGAGAGTGAGTGCCAGCGAGTGGGGAGAATGGAGCTTATATACCTGAGCCAGCAGGTGCTGGATCCCGTGACCATTCCTGAGTTTCATTCCAAGAGATTCCTGTCCCTGAGGCAGCTCGTTAATCTGTGTGCTGACGCCAGAGATCCTCATATATGTGAAAATTTGGAGCCGGCACAGCTGCCTGGTCAGAGCCCCTGGACCCCATGACAGTCTGTGTGTCTAAGGAGAAGCACATCTGCCTCCACGTCACAGAATAAACACTCACTGAACACAACTCTCCATTCCTGAGCGCGTGGCCTTCGTCATGCTGGCTGGTGTATTCTCATTACATATTATGCCCCTGTAATTTGCATATCATTCTTTTAATTATCATTCCTTACTTTCATCTCAGTTCAAATACTCGGATCTATTTTAAGAATCTGAGACCCATGAAGTTCCTTAATTGTCAAATGTATTTCTCTTAGGTTGAACACACACATGAGAATACTATGTTGATTTCACATATCTTCTTGCAAAATACCCTTTTGGTCACTCAACACAATGAAGTGCCTTTCAGAAGCTGAGGGTCTGACCACAACAACAAACACACGTGTCACCCCAGGCTGAACCCCGTTCACAAAGTTCTCTTTAAACATTATCCTCTTCTTCAAAACAGAAACCTGTTATCCAAAAACATAGGAGATCTTTTCTCCAGCTTTGCAGTTGGTTTTTATTTTCTTTCTCTGTTCTTCCCTGAATCCCACCATCGTCTGTCTCATCCAGCCTCTCTTTACGTCGTCATTCTGCTCTCAGTCCTCACACACTCGCACGGCCCAGGTTCCTCTCTGATCCAGTTCTTCATCAGCACTTCATCCCTCTACTTAGGTTTTTAATTTTAGCCTGATTTTTCTTCCCAAAGTGTATTTTATTCTTTTTTAAAGTTTGTTTTTTATTGATTTCAGAGGAAAAGGAGGAGGGATAGAGATAGAAACATCAATGATGAGAGAAAAATCATTAATTGGCTGTCTCCTGCACTCCCCATACTGGAGATCAAACCTGCAACCAGGGCATGTGCCCTGACCAAGAATCACTTTGAACTGTGACCTATTGGTTCATAGGTCAGTGCTTAACCGCTGAGACACATCGGCTGGATGTGTCCGTATATTCTTTACCAGTTCTCTGTGTCCTGCTCCTTATTTTCTGTTCACCAACCAGCAAATACTTTCACTTTATCTTTTATTTCAGAATAGTTGGCATGGAATCTGACATGGGTTGTATTAGTTACAATATAATGACTCAGCATGTTTATCCCTCACAATGGCCGTCCCAGTAATGAGCTGGCAATCACCTGTCACTATGCAAACTTCTCACAGCATTACCAACTCTGTGCCCCTTTCCCGTTTCACTCAACCCCCAACATTTTCAATAAGATATTCCAATTATTCAGAGTTTTAAATTAAAAAGACTTCTGAACTCTTAAGATTATATAATATTTTAATCAGAGTCTCTGCAGTCTTGATGCCTGGAAATGCTGCAAAAAATAAACATGGCAGCAAAGATATGACTGAGGGAAAAACAGAAATAGAGGTTAGCCGCCAGCCTTCTGCGAATTTTCTCAGCTACTGAGGAAACCTGAGTGAGAGCCCAGGGGTCACAGTGAAGCCCTACTGAGTGTACCCATGCCTGGGCTTGGTCTTTACCATTGTGTGTGCTTCCCATGACCTTAACATGTACCCAGGGCTTTGCTTTATGGGTAGTGCTGTGGTTTTTATTTTCTTGTTTGAGGCTTATACATGTCAGAGGCAAGCTCCTCAGCTGTATCATGACCCTTCTGGGTGAGGGGCATTGGAAGGACACATGGGTACAAGTAGACATATGGGACATGCTTTATAACACACAACAGGAGCCATTGCAGGCTGATCAGTGGCTCCTTATATACATACTCAAACACACTCAAACAAATAGGCTTTTTGCCAAATAGAAACATCAGTATTTTGGCTACAAAGAGGCACTTAGGTCACTGTATGGCTTAATGTATCCTTGTCTTGTGCCTGCACATAGCAACTCAATCTTGAACACTTTTATTAGGATTCTCACGCTCAGAGTGACCTTGAGCACCCAGAGTACTCTAGACAGGGCCCCATAGTAAGTAACATATTTTTTTTTCTTTTCTTTTCTCCTTCTTCTTCCTTATTACAGAGAGGAAGGGAGATGGAGAGAGAGATGGAAACGTCAATGATGAGAGGAATCATGACCCCCATTAGGGAGTGAGCCTGCAACCCAGGCATGTGCCCTGACCGGAAATCATACCACGACCTCCTGGTTCATAGGTCAATGCTCAAGCACTGAGGCACACAGGCTGGGCATAAGTTACATTTTTTGAGAATACATTTCCCTCCCATCTGAATGTATTTACTGTTTTTCAAACAAAAGAGATTTTCTGAGTGACTGAAGGATTAAATTCTGTCTGCCACAGCTGTAGAGAGTATCTAACAGCATAGACTCAAGCACACATATTTGACCAAAATATACCAATTTAAACAAAATATCTTCATCTTATATTATTTTCTGATGATATTATTTGATTTTAGGAAAGCAATGGTATTTCAGTCTATCCGTTTTTTTTTTTTAATTTTTATTATTTCGTAAAAAATAAATGCCCCGTGTTGCCCCATTTTTATCATTTAGATCTTGCTGTGTCTCAATGGATAGAGGATCAGTCTGTGGACTAAAAGGTTCTAAGTTTGATTCCAGACAAGGGCACATGCAGGCTCCATCACCAGAGGGGCCATACAAGAGACAACCAGTCAATGAATGATTCTCTCTCATTCTTGATGTTTCTATCTCCTTCTCCCTCCTCCTTGCTCTCTGAAATTAAAAGCTAAATTAAAAACATAAACCAATTTTTAATGAATGGAAGGATTGAGTTGGGAAGTGTTAGTTGAGGTAAATAAAATCTATATATTGATAAATAAATAGATAAGTTAAATAATCATTGTTCTTTGTTGTTGCCTTACATCTGAATATTTTATGAATAAAATCAAGAGATGGAAAGATCTAAATCACTGGATCTTTCAAAACTTTTTTGCATTTCAGTGTAGACTTATTAATCTTTACATCTATTTCCTGCCTCTCTGTGTGCTTGTGAGTGTGAGAAGGAAAAGAAAGATTGTTAGCCAGGAAGGTGGCTTCCCCCTTGGACAGGGGAGTGGATGTGCCCAGAACCACGTCCTCATTATTGTGTTTTATGAATAAACCAACAACCACTCTCTGTGTTCAAGATCAATGCTTTATTGGAAGGTGAACAGACAGTCCAATCAGTTCTGACAGCAAAGGTAGAGGATCCCAGGCTTATGAGGGAGATGCAGGCACAATTGAAAATCTACCCATAATTCTGAGAGGTAAAGACGTTTGTGGAATAACCAGCATGAGGTTAGCTGTCCAGTTACTTAGATCCAATGTGGGAGGAAGTCCCTTGTGAGTTCAGGTGCTGAGCTGCTGGGCAGGGTCTCAGTAGAAGCCAGAGTATCCGTATCCCCCATAGCAGCATGGACGCCAGCAGCTGTAGCTCCTATAACCATAGCCACAGCCCAGGCCACCAAGGCCGCCCCAGCCCCAGCCGGAGCCATAGCCATAGCCACGGCCACCCCAGCCGTAGCCGAGGCCTCCGTAGTAGCTGCCATAGTAGCTCATGGTGTCAGGGGGAGTGTGTTTCTGTTCAAGATGAGATCCTGAGAGTGAGTGCCAGCGAGTGGGGAGGAGGGAGCTTATATACCTGGGCCAGCAGGTGCAGAAGCACATGCCACCTGTTTGCTGTCATCCGTGTCACCCTCGTTGACGTAACACCAACCTCTGAGGATGCCGCGTTCTCATCAAAGGGTCTCGCTTGCGTTGCTGCCAAGTCAGCGTGTTCCTTACACGCATGGCGTCTCTTTTATGAGGAGAAATTGCTGCATCTTCAAAGCTGGACATACCAGATGAAGCACCATCCTTCAGAGCCACATGCATTGCGTAACACGTGGTGTATTTTAGAGTCGGTGTTGCTTCATCTCAGGCTCTCCCGGGTTGTTATGGTTCCCTGACGGTCAGGAGACCTCGGTCAGATCGGGTCTGAAATAACCCTGCGCTTCAGAGGCTCCGTGCTCCTGGGTGGGGTCGCTGATCGGAGCTCTGACACCTCTGGCCACCTGGAGCCCCGCCCCCACTGGGGCACTTGCATGGACCTTCAGAAACAAGAGTAGAATCAGGGCCATCCTCCTTCCATCATGTCCTCATTTGGCTCTCATAACCATAATATCTTTTCTGCTTTGCCTACCAGTTGGAGAGTAAACAGCGTTTGGGTTAATAACACGGGGAAATAGTGTTCACATTTGGGAGACAGATCACAGCAGACAGCAATGTGTTCAGAAGCCCTTTCCCACCCTCCCTCTAGCTGGTCACCTGCTCCCAGTGCTCCCAGAACTGGTGTTCTTGGTGAGACTGTTAATCATGGACTTAATTTCCATAGGAGAGACAAAACTATTCTGATCTTTCTTTTAGGGTCAGGTGTCATAAATGCAATATCTATGTATCTATATATGTAAACAGTAATATGAAAATTAGCCGGGCGTCATGACCAGCTCAGGAGGAGCTAGGTGTGCAGATGGGCAGGAGGGGCTGCGTGCTGCCCCCAGCCCAGTGGACACACATAAGGGGTGGGGAGTGCTATGAGCAGCCATGGAACTGCACGGAGCACGCCCCTGTTGGCTGGTGGGAGCAAAGCAGCCCGGGTCCTGGATGCCGGAGGGAAGCTGGTGCCAGCAGCCACGGGGAGGAAGGCCTATTCTTGCACGAATCTTTGTGCATCGGGCCTCTAGTATAGTGGAAAAGGCTAAGTGTATAACCGTACGACTGGTCACTATGACGCTCACTGACCACCAGGGGCCAGACGCTCAGTGCAGGAGCTGCTGAGCTACAGTGACCTGGCAGCAGTGGTTCTCGGGGGATGCACTCCAAAACCAGAGAGGAGGGAGCCCATTCCTTGTGGGGCCATGTGCTTCCACCTTAGGTGGTGGGTGATGTTGCTGGGTCACTGTTGCTCCAAATCCAGTTTACTGCTCACATGTGCTTGCGTTCCACACCCTGTACGACAGCAACTTTGCAGAGCGCCCTCTCGCACTCGGGGACCCCTCGGGAAATGTCAGAGCCGGTTTCAGCCTGATCTCCACAGGCCAGGCTGAGGGACCCCACCTGCCGAGAAACCCTGCTCACTCCGCAGACGCTGGGGAGGGACCAAGGGAGGTTGGCTCCAGGGCATGTCTGGCACATCTCGCCCAGTCCCATCCCACCACCCACCTTCTAATGGATTTTTTTCAATGTGCACAAATCCGTGCACCGGGTCACTAGTGATAATATATGTTTGGGGACAGGATACATGGTTTTTGCTTTTTTATTTTAGATATTTTTATTTTATGAAATATTTTAAACACAAAGAAATACTAAATATTACAGTGAACATCTCTCACCCATTCCCTAGAATTCACAATTGTTAATATTTTGATATAATTCTTTCATATTTATTTTCTTGAGTGTTCTAAAATAATTTAAAGTTTCTTATTATTTTATCTTGAAATTAACAATATGATTTCCAAGGGATAATACATTTAAAAACTAACCTGAAGCTTGATTATTATCACAGAGCCTTTACTCTTCAAACCTAAATCCTTGTGTCTGGGTGGGAAGAAAGGAGCGGTAACAGTGAGGAGGAGGGGGAGGAGGAGAGGAAAGAGGAGGGAGAGGAATGGGAGGAGGAGAAGGGGGAAGTAGAGGAGGGGAGAGGGAAAGAAGGAGGAGAAGGAAGATAGGGGAGGGGAGGAAGAAGGGAAAGGAGAGAAGAAAATGCAAAGAAGAAGGAAGAGGAAAAGGATGAGGGAAGAAAGAGAAAGAGGAGGAGGAGGAGCAGGAGGAGGAGGAGGAGGAGGAGAAAGATAGGGGCAGAACTGATTGGACTGTCTATTTATCTTCCAATAAAGCAAGAAGGGAAAGGAAAGAAGAAAATGCAAAGGAAGGGGAGGGAGGGAGGAGGGGAGGGGGAAGAGGAGGAGGGGAAGGGGAGGTAGAAGAGAAAGAAGAAAAGAAAGTGAAAAGGAGGAGGGCGACAGTCACATGAAATAGATACGTTGGTCAATGTCAGACATAGAAGAACTCATAAGGTGATGATGAGATTCACATGTCACAGCAAAGACAGTGAGGGAAGGAGTGACACTCACTCCCATTTCCTGGGTCGGAGTGAGTTCATCCACAGACCCAGAGCCTGAGAGGCAGGCTGTGCTAGAGGTGAGGAGCGTCCTTCCCACACGGACCTGGGTCCCTCCCAAACGCCCACTCAGCTCCCCGAGTTCTCTCCCCATCACTGTGAGGGCCAGGCACCCCAGAGCAGGGTGGGCACTGAGGCAGGAGGACAGAGCATGGGGGGTGGAGGGAAAGGGGAGGTAGAGGGGAACCTTTCCATGTGCTTTCTTGATGAGTCAGCCTCCCAGGAGAAGCCCAGAAACTGTGCATCCAGATCGCTTCCCCCTTGGACAGGGGAGTGGATGAGCCCAGAACCACATACTACTCATAACTGTGTTTCATGAACAAAACAAGAGCATTCTTGTGTTCAAGGTCAATGCTTTATTGGAAGGTGAACACACAGTTCTGACAGCAAAGGTCCTAGGCTTATGAGGGAGATGCAGGCAAAGTAGAAAATCTACCCATAATTCTGAGAAGTAAAGACGTTTGTGGAATAATCCAGCATGAGGTTAGCTGTCTGGTTACTTAGATCCAATGTGGGAGGAAGTCCCTTGTGAGTTCAGGTGCTGAGCTGCTGGGCAGGATCTCAGTAGAAGCCAGAGTATCCGTATCCCCCACAGCAGCACGGGCGCCAGCAGCCACAGCCATACCTTCTGTAGCCACAGCCACAGCCCAGGCCACCAAGGCCGCCCCAGCCCCAGCCGGAGCCATAGCCATAGCCAAGGCCACCCCAGCCGTAGCCGAGGCCTCCGTAGTAGCTGCCATAGTAGCTCATGGTGTCAGGGGAGTGTGTTTCTGTTCAAGATGAGATCCTGAGAGTGAGTGCCAGCGAGTGGGGAGAATGGAGCTTATATACCTGAGCCAGCAGGTGCTGGATCCCGTGACCATTCCTGAGTTTCATTCCAAGAGATTCGTGTCCCTGAGGCAGCTCGTTAATCTGTGTGCTGACGCCAGAGATGCTCATATTTGTGAAAATTTGGAGTGGGCACAGCTGCCTGGTTAGAGTCCCTGGAACCCAAGACAGTGTGTGTGTCTAAGGAGAAGCACATCTGTTTCCACGTCACAGAATAAAAATTCTCTAAAATAAGATGTTCATTGGGACGCATACGGCATCATCACAGCCTGATGGGTCCTCTCGCTGAATGCTTTGTTGTTTCTAATTGCATGCATTTCTTTGGATTATTGATTCTGACTTCCATGCAGGGTCACAGCCACCAAGCAAGTGTCACGTTCTTTACTCTGTCCAGTTCACTGTCAAATTCACTTCTCAAGTAGAAAACACACACACACACTCACACACACACTCACACACTCACACACTCAGACACACACACACACACACACACACACACACACACACACACGTAAACGATTCAGTTTGGTATACCGTCTTGTGAAATACCCGTTTGGTTACAGCACAGTAAACGTTGTCTCAGAAGCGGAACAAACAAGAACACACTCCATCATATAAGGCCAGTCTGAGCACATTTTCAGAAGTGTTTCCTGTACATGAACTCCCTCTTTCCCAGAACGAAATGTCTCATCTAACGCCTCAGAGGACGGCAGCGGTCTGCAGGCGGGAGGCGGTGCCTGCTGTGGCTGTAATGTGCGTCTCTGAGGACTTGACCTTGAGCATCTTTCATCCGTCCCTTGGCTGTCTCGCTGGCAGGTCCTCTTCGGAGACGTGTCCGCTCAGGCCCTTTGCCCCTCTTCTCAGTTAGGTCATTGGTCTTCAGGGTGTTGAGCTGTGAAAGTCTGTGTAGATTTCGGAAACCAAACCCCGATCAGATGTGTCATTGGCGAAGATCTTTGTCCCTCACTCAGTTTAGGCCCCGACTCAGTTTGCTGTTGGCTCCCTTTGCCCAGAAGCTTTTCAGTTTGAGGCCGTCCCATTGTTTATATTTTTCCCATAGTTCCTTGCCATGGGAGGCGAGTGGGCAAGCATGTCGGAGATTTACTGCCTTGTCTTCTAGGGTTTGTACGGTTTTGTGATTTCTCTTTCAGTCCCTTGTCCATTTGGAGTTTGTTCCTGCGTGGGGTCCACCATGGGAAATGGCGTGAAGCCTCCTCAAGAAGTGAAAAGGGGACAGTTGACCCTGTGACCCCGCAGTCCGCTCTGGGGACGCACCCTGAGGGCCCGGAGAATGCTGCGGGCCCCATGTCCACGGTGGGTGACTCACCAGCGGAGCCCTGCGAACAGCCACGTGCCCGGGCAGACGAGCAGCTGGGAGGCTGTGGGCCCCGCTCCGTGGAATACCCTGCAGCTGAGAAAAAGAAGGAAGGCCGCCCCCAGTGCCAGCATGCGTGGGCCTGGAGCGTGTCACACTCCTGTCACTGGACTGAGCGAGTCAGAGAGAGACAGGTGCACATGTGCAGTCAAATGAACCAAATGAACTGACAAACAAACACAAACAGAGGCGTGGCAGCTGGACAGACTGGGCTGCCAGAGGGGAGGGAGGCGTGGTTGAAACGAGGTGGAAGGATGGGGCCAGAAAAGCCATAAATGTGACACATGGACATAGCTAGCATGTGGTGCCCACAGAGGGAACAGGGGGAGGGGGAGGAGGGATGGTGGTGGTGGAGGTGGACAAGAGGGTTGCGGGGGAAGGGAAAAGGAGACTTTGCAGGGCAGTGGGTGCCCGATGCTCAGAGCTGGTGATGTTTTGTGGAGCTGTGCCCTTTAATCCTCTGTGGGTTTTGCAAACCAATGTCACCCCAATAAATTCAATTAAAGACAAATATTAAAAGAATAGAAACAGATCTTAGCTCCTGCTTTAGTGGCTCCTCTTCCTCCTTCTCTCCTTCTCATCATCCACAGGCCATCTGTCTCCCCCACTGCCCTGTGCACCCCCACTGCCCCGTGTGCCTCCCTCTGTGCACTCCCCACTCCCCCAGCAGGACTGGCTCTCACCCACCTTCCCGACCATATCTGATCCCTCTGCTCACGGTTTCCATTGTGGCCGGAAGCCTGGCCCTTCCATGCTTTCCCAGTTCTGTGTATTCTTCTCCTGTTCCCTCCCGGGCACCCAGCAAACATTGCTAATAAGCTATCACTTGCTTACCAAGGCTTACATCTAAAACACACCCACACTCCTCGGCACTCTCTCTGTGACAGTCTCAGAACACCCCGAAGTAGATGTGGTGGAGACCAGGCAGAAGCAAGGGCAGGAGAGCAGTGCCAGCACAGACATCGGCTGCACCCTGTGAGGAGAGAAAGGAGACCCCGTGTCGCCCCTGGACCGCCTGGACCGTGCCCACACCTGCCCGGCTCTGCCCCCCTCAGTTCAGTTTCGTGTTGGGAACATGTAGCCAAGGGCTTTGAGTGGTTGCTGATGGTGGTTTGTTCCATTTTGTCTTGAGGTTTATAAGTGACATTTTTTTATGATATTTTTTGTGATATAAGTGATTTTTTTTGTCTTGAGGTTTATAAGTGATATTTTTTGATGGTATGTTTCCCATCGGAATGTGTTCACCTCCCTCTGCACAGAACATACTTGTGGAGTGAATGGAAAAGTGAATTCTTCCCCAGCGTGTAGGAAAGTCTCTAAGACAGAATTTGGACTAAAAGGCTTTCAAGATTTAAAGAATATTTAACCCTTTGTTAACTCTCTACTATCCTTTATGAAAATGTTTTCCATCTTCACTTCTCATCCTGAAAAAGAAAAACAAGGCAGCAGTTTTCACTCCCAATGAGTCACTTTGAAGCTGAGCAATCACCAGTAAGTCTGACACATTGAAGAATCTCATGAGTAGTTTGCTAGATTGCTTAACTGTGGTGACTTATTGTTTCTGATGCAAATAGCTGTGTTCGCATGAAATAGCAACCAATAGATTAAAAATAATTTTTGAAGCCCAATAGTGAAATATACCATGATTATAAATGTATTTTCAAAGACAAAAAAATAGTAATCTATGTATCACAGTGCGATATATACACACGCATATACCTGCATATCACTCTGATAGAAATACACATATAGAAATATTCATACATACCTATACCTACATAGAAAATTAGCATAGATATATGAGATTAAGAACAAAAGGTTGTCAAATATATGAAATATATATATTTTTATTATTTTTCATCAAGAAATAGAACAATTATGATATCTTTTAGATAGTATTTATTTTTGAAAGCTAAGAAATGAATATTTCTTTTTACTCTTAATTCAATGAGCTGAAAGATTCCAACAATTCTTTCTTTGTCATCCTGTTTTTGAGAGCTTTCTCCCAGAAAATAGTAAGTTGATGATGGCATTCAGATCCTCTGCTGGTGTATGACATCATGAACGTATATATTTCTACTGGCCAAATGGCAGCTTTTTGTGGAATGAGGGCACTTCTGTCATAAATGCATAGTTTTTCTTCTTCATTGAGACAAAATGAACACAACCATGAAGTGAGAGGTGATAGCATGCCTCAAACAGGAAGTGTTAGGAACCGGCCATTCCACCCGGGAAAGGAAGTCCCTGTCACGTCTCTGTGGTTAGTTACGTCCGGGAGCCGAGTGGAGCAGACTTTGGAGATTGATTCTTTGTTTGGCTGCACGAAGGGAGGAATCACCCTAAGAGTCCAAGTCGGGCTCTGCTTCTCACCCACCACAAAGGCCAACACAAGGCCACGGAGGCAGGTCTCTGGGTTTTCTGCGGAGTGAGCCCAGGCATCGCTGCCCTGGCCGCCAGCGCCACGTCTGTCATCGGGCCGCCGCACTCAGCCAAATTTGACCAACTTAGCAAAATACCTTAATTTTATGTTACTACCTGAATATATCTCTTGATTTTTAAAAAACACCACTGGTATTTCTTTACATTTATTAAAAAAAACTAGAGGCCTGAGAACAAAGATGACATTGTAGGTAAACACTCCTAAACGGCCGCAGGGCACAACAAGTTAAAAAAAACCCTATAAAACAAATGTCTATCTTCCAAAAACCAAATGAAAGCTGGCTGAGAGGAAGCCCTCCATCTAAACTGAAAGAGTAAGAGGAGAATCCAGGCCACAAGCGCTGAAAAACTGAGGTAGGGGGCGCGGGACGCGATAAGGGCGGCAGATCCCAGTGCACAGAGGGCGGTGCTTTCTTCAACCCGAAGAGAGACAAGAGCCCGATCTCTCTGAAATCCAGTTTCTGGGGAGAGGCTAGACTGCCATCAGGTCAGAAAGTGAGGCTGGCTTGCTTGCAGAGCTGAGATTGTTTGCTGTGCTGTGGTGCGAGAGGCAGGGAGACGAGGATGCCATCGGAGAGGCGGTGGACAGCAGCCATCGCTGTTGGCCATGCCCCAAGCCTAGTGATGCCCTGAGACTCCGCTCTGAGACTCCACCCCTCACAACACTTCCAAGTTCCAAGCAGCGGACTTTGCAATGAATGGCCCTCTCTGTTGCAGTTTAGCAAAATTGCAACCTGGGGCAAACAGATCCAAGGAGGACAGGACTGTGGTTCACACTGTAGCTCCTGTGACAGTACTAGCTTCAGACAGTAGCTTAACTGCACCTCATTGAGACCCAGAAACCAGAGTTCTAGTGCTCAGTTTCAATCCCTCACACCCATAAGTGACACATTAGGAAGACCGTGAGCACCAAAGCCCCACTGAAACAAGGTGTGTCTCCAGCGCAGCAGTTCTTCCTTTATAGACACAGCGGTCCTCACAGACATTGGCCTGGAGGTCAATTCCTCCCAGTGTACCAACAGCAATCAAGGCCTAATTACACCAAGACTTTGCACTCAGCCCACAAAGAGATATAGCAAAAGTGACCACCTCAGGTGATTGGGGAAGCTGAGCTACTGACCCCTATAGGTCACCGACCACACAAAGCCACTCCATCAATACAGGGAGGCAGCCAAAATGAGGAGACACAGAAGCATGACACGAATGGGAGAGATGGAGGAGAGTAAACTACTGGACGACACAGAGTTCAGAATCACATTTATAAGGTTACTCAAGAATCTTCTAAAAACCTTTTAGAAACTTGATGAGACCTCCAAGAAGCTTGGTGAGACCTTCAAGGACCTTAATGAGAATACAAAAAAAAAAAAAAAAAAAAAAAAAAAAAAGGAAAAGGACCAGCCAGAATTTAAGCATACAAAGTCTGAAATAAAGAATGTACAGAAACTCAACTATAGATCAACATACACCAAGAATCAAAGCAAAGATCTGGAATATAAGAAAGCAAAAATCACCCAACCAGAGAGGCAAAAAGAAAGAAGAATCCAAAAGTGTGAGGATAGTGTAAGGAGCCTCCGGGATAGCTTAAAGTGTACCAACATCCAGATTTTTGGGGTGCCAGAAGAAGAGAGCAAGCAGAATATTGAAGGCTTAATGGAAGAAATAATGATAGAAAACTTTCTCTACCTGGTGAAAGGAAGTGCATAGGACCCCAAACAGAAGGAATCCAAAGAGGAACACACCAAGACACATCGTAATTAAAATGACAAGAGAAAAGACAAAGAGAAAATCTTACAAGCAGCAAGAGAAAAACAAATAGTTACCTACAAGGGAGCACCCATACAACTGTCAGCTGATTTTTCAACAGAAACTATGCAGGCCAGAAGTAGTGGCAAGAAATATTCAAAATGATGAACAACAAGAACCTACAACCAAGATTACTCTACCTAGCAAAGCTATCATTCAGAACTGAAGGTCAGATAAAGAACTTCACAGACAAGAAAAAGTTAAAGGAGTTCCTCAACACCAAACCAGGATTACATGAAAAGTTGAAGGGTATTCTTTAATAAGAGGAAGAAGAAGAAAAAGGTAAAGGTAAAAAATTATGAACAACAAAAAGGCATCAAATACATACCTACCAATAAGTGAATCTAAAAATCAAGAGAATTAAAAAAAAAAGTCTGAAGAACAAAATGGACTGGTGAAATCAGGGACATGGAAAGGGATTGGACTAACAATTCACAGGGGTCTGAGAGGTGTGTGAAGAGATTGGACAAAACTTTTACAACTATGGATGAAGTGGTGGGGGTAAGGGCGTGGGGTGGGGTTGGGAATCAGGTGAAGGGGAGCTAAGGGGGGAGGAGAGGAATACCTGTAATAATCTGAACAATAAAGATTTATTAAAAAACAACAACACACCAAACAACTAGATGCCTGGTGCACGAAATTTGTGCACAGGTAAGATCCCTAGGCCTGGCCAGCAATCAGGGCCGATCAGGGCCTTCCGGCTGCTGGCCAGGACCTTCCTTTATTTGGCACCGTCCTTTAGTGTTCAGCACACATCATAGCGAACGATCGAACTCCTGGTCTCCTGGTCAAACTCCCAAGGGGACACTTCGCATATTAGCCTTTTATATAGAGAGATTGTATCAATATCTGTTCCTGCTCATTTTATCAGCGGAATTCAGATTTCACTGAAATCCAGATTTCTAAGAGAGCTTTCAGCTGTGTTTGTCATCAGTCTCAGTTAAGACATAAACAAGCTCACAATTACCTCTTGCTATTTCTTTCCCTGATGGGATTGAAGCTAATGCCTCAGTATGGTGATGGTGGTGATGAAGGATGCCAGCGAGACACAGTGAGAGCAGAGGAAAGGGAACAGACATGTTCAGTTAAAATGCTGGAGTTCAAAGACCTCATATGGAAGAAATTCACCCCAATCCATGGTTCGCTTCTGGGTCAGCTGCTTGATGACAAAGTTGACTGAGATCATGTCCTCAGAGCCTGACCCACCAGGTGGGATTTCACAGAACAAGACTCGTGTGCAGACGGGTAGCTTCCACCATCAGCCTGTGAAAAACCCAGTTCTTTTATCACTTGAACAAATGGGAGGACTGAGTTGAGAAACAGTAGTTATAGAAAACACAAGTTTGATAAGAAAATATATGCTGTTACATTGTCTTGCTTTCTCTTGTTGACTTAAATCTGAATACTATCTAAATAGAAGCAAGATATGGATAAATATAAAGCCACTAACATTTCAAAACCATGTTTTTCCTTTCAGAGTAGACTTATTAATCTTTATATCTATTTTTCTACCTCTCAGCATGCTTGTGAATGTGGAAGAAAAATGATTTTTAGCCAAGAAGATGTCTTCCCCCTTGGACAGTGGAGTGGATGAGCCCAGAACCACGTCCTCATTATTGTGTTTCATGAATAAACCAACAACCAATCTCTGTGTTCAAGGTCAATGCTTTATTGGAAGGTGAACACACAGTCCAATCAGTTCTGACAGCAAAGGTAGAGGATCCCAGGCTTATGAGGGAGATGCAGGCACAGTTGAAAATCTACCCATAATTCTGAGAAGTAAAGACGTTTGTGGAAGAACCAGCATGAGGTTAGCTGTCCGGTTACTTAGATCCAATGTGGGAGGAAGTCCCTTGTGAGTTCAGGTGCTGAGCTGCTGGGCAGGATCTCAGTAGAAGCCAGAGTATCCGTATCCCCCACAGCAGCACGGGCGCCAGCAGCCACAGCCATACCTTCTGTAGCCACAGCCACAGCCCAGGCCACCAAGGCCGCCCCAGCCCCAGCCGGAGCCATAGCCATAGCCAAGGCCACCCCAGCCGTAGCCGAGGCCTCCGTAGTAGCTGCCATAGTAGCTCATGGTGTCAGGGGAGTGTGTTTCTGTTCAAGATGAGATCCTGAGAGTGAGTGCCAGTGAGTGGGGAGGAGGGAGCTTATATACCTGAGCCAGCAGGTGCTGAGTCATGTGTAGCCCATCTTGTGTTATTTTTATTGTTATTGCATCTGCATAACAAAGTCATTAATTCTCCCTGCCCTCACTCAGGGAGGGGCCGCCCACTTGGTAAAATGTCTGAAATGTCTTTGTAGTTGAGGTAGCGTGGCCCTTCAAGGACGTTTTATCACTTGATCAGCTCACCATGGTCCACACGTTACATGTATGTCAGCTTAGTGTCCCTCATGCCTCGCCGAGCCCTGGGGAGGTTGTTGCGTCAGGTCCAGAGAAGGAATGCCATGTGTTCAAACACGGGCATGCCAGACAGGGACAGTCTTCACACCCCGCCTGCCAGTCCCACCCTGTGGCTCTGATTCCCGCAGCGACCACGTGGGTCCGTTCATTACGACTCCTGAGCTGGATGGGTCTCTGTGCTTCACAACAGGGGGAGGTGCCATGTTGGGTGTGTGGGAATCTCTGTGCTTCCCGCTGAGCCTTCCTGTGCTCTTTACACAGCTCAGGAGACGAAGCCATTTTAGGTAGAAGGGGAGATCACACAAAGTGTGAGAGATGTGGGGGAGAGGGGTTCTCGCTGTCCCTCCAGGGCCTGCTCCCCTCTCCGAACAAGACGGAGCCCTCTTTCCAAACGGAGGGGAAGGCGCTGTGAAAGGAGAAGTAACGCACAGAGCTGTGCATCTGACCTGTTTCTTCAATTTAATTTAAATGACCGACAGCAACTAGAGGAAGCGCAGCAGCTAAGACACCAGGTGGAAGGAGCTTTTAATGAGACACAGACCGGGTGGGACTGGCAGGTGGGGCGTGAAGACTGTGCCTGTCCGGCACGCCCGCATTTGAAAACATGGATTCCTTCTCGGGCCTGATGCAACGACCTCCCCACGGCTCCCCCAAGGCATGAGAGACACTGATCTGACATACGTGTAACGTGTGGACCATGGTGAGCTGATCAAGTGATAAAACGTCCTTGAAGGGCCACGCTACCTCAACTACAAAGACATTTCAGATATTTTAACGAGTGGGTGGGCCCTCCTGAGTGAGGGCAGGGAGAATTAATGACTTCGTTATGCAGATGCAATAACAATAAAAATAACACAAGACAGGCTACACGTGATCTGACACCTGCTGGCTCGGGTATATAAGCTCCCTCCTCCCCACTCACTGGCACTCACTCTCAGGATCTCATCTTGAACAGAACACACTTCCCCTGACACCATGAGTTACTATGGCAGCTACTACGGAGGCCTCGGCTACGGCTGGGGTGGCCTTGGCTATGGCTATGGCTCCGGCTGGGGCTGGGGCGGCCTTGGTGGCCTGGGCTGTGGCTGTGGCTACAGAAGGTATGGCTGTGGCTGCTGGCGCCCGTGCTGCTGTGGGGGATACGGATACTCTGGCTTCTACTGAGATCCTGCCCAGCAGCTCAGCACCTGAACTCACAAGGGACTTCCTCCCACATTGGATCTAAGTAACCGGACAGCTAACCTCATGCTGGTTATTCCACAAACGTCTTTACTTCTCAGAATTATGGGTAGATTTTCAACTGTGCCTGCATCTCCCTCATAAGCCTGGGACCCTCTACCTTTGCTGTCAGAACTGATTGGACTGCCTGTTCACCTTCCAATAAAGCATTGAACTTAAACACAGAAAATGGTTTTGTTTTGTTCATGAAACACCATTATGAGGACGTGGTTCTGGGCACATCCACTTCACTGTCCAATGGGGAAGCGCCCTTCCTGCCTAACAATCTTTCTTTTCCTTCTCACACTCACAAGCTCACAGAGGGGCCAGAAATAAATATAAAGATTAATAAGCCTACACTTAAATGCCAAAAATTTTTTAAAGGTCTAGTGATTTAAATTTTTCAATCTCAATTTTATTCATAAAATATTCAGACGTAAGGCAACAACAAAGAACAATGAATATTTAACATACCTATCTATTTATCAACATACAGATCTTATTTACCTCAACTAATATTGCATAATTCAATCCTTTCATTCATTCAAAATTAGTTTATGTTTTCAATTTTGATTTTAATTTCAGAGAGCAAGGAGGAGGGAGAAGGAGATAGAAACATCAAGGATGAGAGAGAATCATTCATTGACTGGTTGTCTCCTTCATGGGCCCCTCTGGTGATGGAGCCTCCAACCTGGGCATGTGCCCTTGGCTGGAATAGAACTCAGGACCCTTGAGTCCATAGGACCGATCCTCTATCCACTGAGATGCAGCAAGATCTGAATTTCTCCTGATAATAATGTGGCAACACTGGGCATATATTTTTTATGAAATATAAAACAGATTGACTGAAATACCATTGATTTCCTAGGATCAAATAATATTGTCAGAGAATAAGATAAGATGAAGATATTTTGTTTAGACTGGTGTACTTTGGTCAAATATGTGTGCTTGAGTCTCTGCTGTTATCGGGTCTAGTAATAATTAATGTCGTTTTTAAACATTCGTTTAAAATCTTGCTTGGCGTTGACTTGTATTGACATAACCTTTAAACACGTGGTATCTACAGAACATGTGAAGTGCAATTAACAAGTTTTGCTTGAAAAAGTTTGTGTTTGGTTTGGTTTTTGTTGCAAAACTAGGGCTAAGAAGATGGCGGATGAAGAGCATATTCGTCACTGCATGCTTTACGAGTTTCAATTAGGAAGAAAAGCAAGTGAGGCTGCAAAAAACATCTGTAGTGCTCTTGGTCAATATGCAGTTAGCCCCAGAAAATGCCAGCGTTGGTTTGAGAAATTTCGCGAGGGAAATTTTTCGTTAGATGACAAGAGTGGTCGAGGCCGTGTGTCCAATTTTGATCAAGAAGCTCTTCAAGCTCTTTTGGTGCAAAATCCTCAAATTACCCAACAAGAGCTTGCGACAACTTTAAATTGTTCACAAAAAACAATTTCCAATCAATTGCGTGCACTTGGCAAAGTCCAAAAGTTTGGAAAATGGGTTCCTCATGAGTTGACTGACAACAACCGTAATCAAAGAGTCACAATTTGCAGTTCTCTCCTCTCTCGTCAAAACCGTTTGCTGTTTTTAGAGCAAATTGTTACCGGAGATGAACAATGGGTGCTGTATGTTAATTTGAAAAGGCGGCCTCAATGGTTGGACAAAAATGAGGCTCCGCAGCCCACGCCAAAACCTGACTTGCATGCGAAAAAAAGTGATGTTGTGTGTTTGGTGGAATTTTAAAGGAATTCTTCATTATGAACTTTTACCATCTAACCAAACCATTACAAGTGCAGTGTATAGTGCCCAATTGGAAAGGTTAGTCCAAGCTTTAAGAGAAAAAGAACCCGAGCTGATTAATCGGAAGGGCGTAATTCTTCACCACGATAACGCACGACCGCATACTGCAAGAATCACTGCTGAAAAACTGCGCCAGTTGGAATGGAAAGTTCTCTCTCAACCTGCATATTCTCCTGATATTGCCCTTTCCGATTACCATTTGTTTCGTTCTTTGCAAAACTTTTTTCTTGGAAAAAAATTTAATAATGAAGAATGCCTCAAAAATGCATTGACCTAATTTTTTGCATCAAAATCACAAGAATTTTACAACAGAGGGATTAAAATGCTTCCTGAGCGTTGGGCACAAGTAGTAGAAAACAACGGCAACTATATTGTTGATTAAATTTTGTTGTATTGTTTAAATAAATTCGATTAAAAAGTATTAGAAAACGACATTAATTATTACTAGACCTAATAGATTCTCTCTACAGCTGTGGTGGACAGAATTTAATCCTTCAGTCACTCAACAAATCTGTTGTGTTTGAAAACAGTGAGTACATTCACAGGAGAGGGAAATGTATTATCAAAAATCTAACTTATGCCTGATCTGCATGACTCAGTGCTTGAGCATCGATCTTTGAACCAGGAGGTCAGGGTTCAATTCACGGTGAGGGCACACGCCTGGGTTGAAGGCTGGATCCCCAGTGTGAGGCCTGCAGTGGACTGCTGAACAATGATTCCATCTCATCACTGATGTTTCTATCTCTATTCCTCTCCCTTCCTCTCTTTATTAAGAGAGAGAGAGAGAGAGAGAGAGAGAGAGAGAGAGAAGAAAAAAAAAAAGTTACTCCTTGTAGGGCCTTGTCTAGAGAACCTGGGTGTTCAAGGCCACTCTGAGTGTGGGAATTTTAATCAAAGTGTTCAAGGTTGAGTTGCTATGTGCAGGAGCAAGGCAACGTCGCAGCAAGCCATACATTGCACCCATGTGCCTTTCTGCACTAAAATACTGATGTTTCTATTTGCAAAAACCTCTTTTCTTTGAGTGTGTTTGGGTATGTATGTAAGAGCCACTGACCAGCCTATAGTGGCTGCTGTTGTGTGTAATAAAGCATGTCCCATATGTCTGCTTGTAACCTGGTGTTCTTCCAATTCTCTCACTCAGAAGGGTCAAGTCCAGACTGAGGAGCTTGCCTCTGACTCTTATAAACCTCAGAACAGAACAAACAAAAACCAGCACCACAACAATAAAAAGCCCTGGGTACATGTTAAGGTCATGGGAAGCACACACAATGGTAAAGACCAAGCCCAGGCGTGGGCACACTCCAGTAGCACTTCACCTTGAACCCTGGGCTCTCACTGGGTTTCCTCAGGAGCCGGGGAAATTCGCAGAAGGCTGTTGGCTAACCTCTATGACATTTCTGTTTTTGTCTCAGTCACATCCTCATTGCCATGTTTATTTATTGCAACATTTCTAGGCATCAATATTTCAGTAGACTTTGATTACCATATTTTCCGGCGTATAAGACGACCCCCTAATTTTACAGTTAAAACATAGGTTTAGGCCTATATTCGCTGTATAAGACTACCCCCCACTTCTGGGGCAACACCAGTTCTTTTTTAATAGACCGCCTCTCTGATTCTGGCCAATCTGAGCAGGCTTTTTACTAGAACAAAGTGTAGCTTCGGGTACAGAACATGTATAATTTGCATGCATAAAAAGCCTGCTTGGATTGGCTGAATTAGAGAGGCGGTCCGAGCAGCCTTGCAGTGATTGGTGCGGGATCGAGTTGGAAAATTTGTTTAGTGGCATATCCAGACGTTTTTTGGGATATACTCGGCGTATAAGACGACCCCTGATTTTCAGTTGACTTTTTTTCGTTTCAAAAGTCGTCTTATATGCAGGAAAATATGGTAAAATACAATATAATCCTAAGAGTTCAAAAGTCTTTTTAATTTAAAACCTGAAGAATTAGAATGTCTTATTGAAAATGTTTGGGGTTCAGTGAAAAGGGACAGGGACACAGAGTCGGTAATGCTGTGAGAAGTTTGCACAGTGACAGGTGATTGCCAGGTCATTCCTGGGGCAGCCATTGTGAGGGATAAACATGCTGAGTCATTATATTGTGACTAATACAACCCATGTCAGATTGTATGCCAACTATTCTATAATAAAATATACATATATATAGACATATATTAGGTAATATGCAAATTAGCTGTAATGCCATAACAGTCTCGACTAGTCAGGAGGAGGCTGAGTGCAGTGAGGCCCAAAGCAGAGATGGAGAAAGACCAGGGGGGCCTGCTCCAGCCCAGGGAATCAGCTTCCTGTCTCTGTGCATGAGCTGCCGAGGAAATCCCTTTTCTGGCCGCTCATTGGCTAAGCTCCCTGTACGCTGCCTCTCTCAGTGTTCTTGGTAACTTGGGTAATAAGAATCCAAGAGGGTGAGCTAGGGTTTTTCCACTGCACTCCTGGAGGAAAAACGAAGGTCCGCTGCTGCAGGGCTACGAAATGTCATATCCTACCCTAGCCTGTTATGCCCAGTGGGTAGAGCCTCGGCCTGCTGACCGCAGGGTCCGGGTTCAATTGTGATCAAGGGCATGTACCTAATTTACAGGCTCCTCCCTAGCCAGGGCCCAGCTCAGGGCTCAAGCAAGAGGCAACCAATCAAAGTGTCCCTCTCTCACTGTTTCACTCTGTCTTTCTCTCTCTCTTCCATGCTCTCTAAAAATCAATGGGAAAATGTCCTCAGGTGAGGAATAAAAATAAAGAAAAATGTCATAACCTATGAAAGACACATCTTGAAAATGCCTAAAGGAAATTGCCATTATTTCGTGGAGAAGGGACAGGAGTCTGTGTTGATGAAAACACTTGCCGGCTGCTGTGGCTGGCAGTGGCAGCAGCAGCAGGGTCACTGGAGTGCCGCCTTCACCTGATCAGCTGCTCACCTCCTCCAGAGGGAGGCCCAACAGGGGCTTAGGCCCGCTTACCTAGGGGAGCAGGCCTAAGCTGTCATTAGGACATCCACAGATGGCTCCCGGACTATGAGAGTAGGCAGGCTAGGCTGAAGGATCCCCAGTCCCCGTGCACAAATTTCATGCTCCAGGCTTCTAGTATAAAATAGGAGTGATTGCTGATTGCAGAACAGAAGATAACAAGGACACAGAGGATTGGTAAAGAATATATGCACACACCTGGCTGGTACATCTCCGTGGTTAACCATTGACATTTGAACCAATAATTTATGGTTCAGTTTGATTCCTGGTCACATGTCCAGGTTGCATGCTAGATCCACAATACTTACCCTGCTGGAGGCAGCCAATTAATGATTTTTCTCTCATTATTGATGTTTTTATCACTCTCCTTCCTCTTTTTCCTCTGAAATCAATAAAAACAAAATTTTAAAAAGAATAAAATACATATAAGGAGGAAAACTGAGGGTAAAATTAAAAACCTGAGTGGAGGGATGACGTATTGATGTGAAAACTAGATCAGAGAGGAAGACCCGGCTCATGTGAGTGTGTGTGGGACTGAGTGCAGAATGATGACATAAAGAGAGGCTGGATGGGACAGACGATGGTGGGATTCCAAGAATAATACAGAAAGAAAATAAAAGTAACTACAAAGCAGAGACAAGATCACCTATGTTTTCAGATAACAGGTTTCTGTTTTGAAAAAGAGGGTAATGTTTAGAGAGAACTTTGTGAATGGGTTTTCAGCCTGGGGTGACACATGTGAATTTGTTGTTGTGGTCAGACCCTCAGCTTCTGAAAGGCACTACACTGTGCTGAGTAACCCAAAGGGTATTTTGCAAGAAGATATGTAAAATCAACATGGTTTTCTAATGGGTGTGTTCAACTTGAGAGAAATACATTTGACAATTAAAGAACTTCATAGGTGTAAGAATCTTAAATTAGATCCCAGAATTTGGACTGAGATGAAAATAAGATAGGACAATCCAAAGAATGATATACAAATTACAGGGACACAATATGTAATGAGAACACGCCAACCGACATGACGAAGGCCACATACTTAGGAATGGAGAGTTGTGTTCAGTGAGTGTTTATTCTGTGATGTGGAGGCAGATGTGCTTCTCCTTAGACACACACACTGTCATAAGTTCCAAGGGCTCTCACCAGGCAGCTGTGTTGGCTCCAAATTTTCACAAATATGAGCATCTCTTGCGTCAGCAAACAGATTAACGAGCTGCCTCAGGGACAGGAATGGTCACGGGATCCAGCACCTGCTGGCTCAGGTATATAAGCTCCCTCCTCCCCACTCACTGGCACTCACTCTCAGGATCTCATCTTGAACAGAAACACACTCCCCCTGACACCATGAGCTACTATGGCAGCTACTACGGAGGCCTCGGCTACGGCTGGGGTGGCCTTGGCTATGGCTATGGCTCCGGCTGGGGCTGGGGCGGCCTTGGTGGCCTGGGCTGTGGCTGTGGCTACAGAAGGTATGGCTGTGGCTGCTGGCGCCCGTGCTGCTGTGGGGGATACGGATACTCTGGCTTCTACTGAGATCCTGCCCAGCAGCTCAGCATCTGAACTCACAAGGGACTTCCTCCCACATTGGAGCTAAGTAACCGGACAGCTAACCTCATGCTGGCTTATTCCACGAACGTCTTTACTTCTCAGAATTATGGGTAGATTTTCAACTGTGCCTGCATCTCCCTCATAAGCCTGGGATCCTCTACCTTTGCTGTCAGAACTGATTGGACTGTGTGTTCACCTTCCAATAAAGCATTGACCTTGAACAGAGAATGGTTTTGTTTTGTTCATGAAACGCAATTATGAGGACGTGGTTCTGGGCACATCCACTCCCCTGTTCAAGGGGGAAGCACCCTTCCTGACTAACAGTCTTTCTTTTCCTTCTCACACTCACAAGCATGCAGAGAGGGAAGAAATAGATATAAAGATTAATAAATCTATATCGAAATGCAAAAAAGTTTTGAAAGGTCTAGTGTTTTAAATCTTTCAATCTCGGCTTAATGCATAAAATATTCAGAATTAAGACAACAACAAAGAACAATGAATATTTAACTTATCTATCTATTTATTTATCAACATGTAGATTTTATTTACCTCAACTAACATTTCCCAATTCAATCCTTCCATTCATTCAAAATTGGTTTATGTTGTTAATGTTTCTTTTAATTTCAGAGATCAATGAGGAGGGAGAGGAGATAGAAACATCTAGGAAGAGAAAGAATCATTCATTACCTGGTTATGTCCTGTATGGCCTCTCTGGTGATAGAGCCTGCAACCTGGGCATGTGCCCTTGTCCAGAATCGAACTCAGGACCCTTGAGTCCATAGGACCGATCCTCTATTCACTTAGACACAGCAAAATATGAATTTCTCCTGATAAAAATGGGGCAAAATAGGGCCTATATTACTGATGAAATAAAAAAAAAAGTATGGACTGAAAAACCATTGCTTTCCCAGAATCAAATAATATCATCAGAGAATAATATAAGATGAGGATATTTTGTTTAGACTGGTGTACTTTGGTCAAATTTGTGTGCTTGAGTCTATGCTGTTAGATTCTCTCTACAGCAGTGGTACACAGAATTTAATCCTGCAGTCACTCAGCAAATCTGTTGTGTTTGAAAACAGTGAGTACATTCACAGGAAAGGGAAATGTATTATCAAAAATCTAACTTATGCCTGGTCTGCATGACTCAGTGCTTGAGCATCGACCTGTGAATGAGGACGTCATGGTTTGATTCCTGGTCAGGGCACATGCCTGGGTTGCAGGCTGGATCCCCAGTGGGGGTCATGCAAGAGGCTGCTGAGCAATGATTCCCTCTTATCATTGATGTTTCCATCTCTCTCTCCCTCTCCCTTCCTCTCTGTTTTGAGAAAAAAGAAAGGTAAAAGAGGAGAAAAAATATGTTAGTTATTATGGGGTCTGGTCTAGAATACTCTGGATGTTCAAGGTCACTCTGAGTGTGGAAATTCTAATCAAAGTGTTCAAGGTTGAGTTGCTATGTGCAGGCATAAGGCAAGGATGCATTAAGCCATACATTGCACCCATGTGCCTTTCTGTAGCCAAAATACTGATGTTTCTATTTGTCAAAAAGCCTCTTTCAGTGTGTTTTAGCATTATGTAAGGAGCCACTGACCAGCCTGCAGTGGCTGATGTTGTGTGTAATAAAGCATGTCCCATATGTCTACTTGTACCCTCGTGCCTTCTGATTTCCCCACCAAGAAAGTCCAAATCCCAGCTGAGGACCATGACTCTAACACTTATAAACCTCAGAACAGAATAAAAAACCCAGAACCATCTACAAAACAAAGCCCTGGGTACATGTTAAGGTCATGGGAAGCACACACAATGGTAAAGACCAAGCCCAGGCATGGGCACACTCAGGTACGGCTTCCCTTGAACCCTGGGCTCTCACTCAGGTTTCCTCAGGAGCTGGGGAAATTCGCAGAAGGCTAGTGTCTAACCACTATGATATTTCTGTTTTCCCCTCAGTCACATCCTTTCTGCCATGTTTACTTTTTGCAGCATTTCTAGGCATAGACTCTGATTAAAATATTACATAATATTAAGAGTTCAGAAGCCTTTTTACGTTAAAACACTAAAGAATTGGAATATCTTGTTGAAAATGTTGGAGGTTGAGTGAGAAGGGAAAGGGGCACAGAGTCGGTAATGATGTGACATGTTTGCACAGTGACAGGTGATTGCCAGGTCATTACTGGGGAGGCCATTGTGAGGGATAAACATGCTGAGTCATTATATTGTGACTAATACAACCAATGTCAGATTCCATGCCAACTATTCTGAAATAAAAGATAAAGTAAAAGTGTTTGCTGATTGATGCACAGAAAATTAGAGGCAAGTCACAGAGAACTGGTAAAGAATATATGGACACAACTAGCTGGTATGTCTCAGTGGTTAGCCATTGACCTAGGAACCAGGAGGTCACGGTTTAATGTAATTCCTGGTCAGGGTACATGCCCGGGTAGCAGGCTTGATCTCCAGTATGAAGTGTACAGGAGACAGCTGATTAATGATTTTTCTCACATCATTGATGTTGTATCTCTCTCCCGGCTCCTTTTCTTCAGAAATCAATAAAAACAAACTTTTAAAAAGAATAAAATACATATTAGGAAGAAAAATCTGAATAAAATTAAAAACCTGAGTGGAGGGATGAAGTGCTGATGGGAGAACTGGATCAGAGAGGAAGACCTGGCTCTTGTGAGTGTGTGTGGGACTGAGAGCAGAATGACGACGTAAAGAGAGGCTGGATGGGACAGAGGATGGTGGGATTCCAGGAAGAACAGAGAAAGAAAATAAAAAGCAACTGCAAAGCAGGAGGCAAGATCACCTATGTTTTCAGATAACAGGTTTCTGTTTTGAAAAAGAGGGTAATGTTTAAAGAGAACTTTGTTAACGGGTGCTCAGCCTGGGGTGACATGTGTGAGCTTGTTGTTGTGGTCAGACCCTCAGCTTCTGATGTTGAGTAACCAAAAGGGTATTTTGCAAGAAGATATGTAAAATCAACATGGTTTTCTCATGTGTGTGTTCAACTTGGGAAAAATACATTTGACAATAAAGGAATTTCTTAGGAGTCAGAATCCTTAATTGGATCCGAGTATCTGAACTGAGATGAAAGTAAGATAGGACAATCCAAAGAATGGTATGCAAATTACAGGGACACAATATGTAATGAGAACACACCAGCCAACATGACGAAGGCCACGCGCTCAGGAATGGAGAGTTGTGTTCAGTGAGTGTTTATTCTGTGACGTGGAGGCAGATGTGCTTCTCCTTAGACACACACACTGTCTGTGAAGAACAGTGTGAAGTTTCCTCAAAAAGTTAAAAATGGAACTCCCATTTGACCCAATGATCCCATTTCTCAGACAATATCCCAACAAACTAGAAACACCCATCAGAAAGGATATATGCACCCCTATGTTCATAGCAGCACAATCACCAGAGCTAAGATTTAGAAACAGCCTAAGTGCCCATCAGCAGATAGTGGATTAAAAACTGTGGTACATCTACACAATGGATTACTACGCTTTGGTATAAAAGAAAAAATTCTTACCATTTTCAACAACATGGATGGACCCAGAGAGCATTATGCAAAGTGAAATAAGACAGTCAAAGAAAGATAAATATCATAGGATCTCACTCATTTATGGAATATAATGAACAACATAAACTGATAAACAAAAACAGATCCAGAGACAGAGAAGCATCAATCAGACCATCAAACCTCAGAGGGAAGGTACGGGAGGGTTGGGGGAAGGAGGAGAGAGCCACCAAAGGACTTGTATGCATGTATATGAGCCCAACCAATGGACACAGACAACAGGGAGTGAGGGCAGGAGTACAGGGATTGGCAGCATAATGGGAAAATAAGAACAAATATGTAATACCTTAATAAATAAATTTTAAAGAAAAGATACAAAGAATGTTATGGGTTACAGGGTGCTCTAACCAGGGATCTGTGCTGGCTCCAAATTTTCATAACTATGAGCATCTCTGGCATGAGTACACAGATTAACGAGCTGCCTCAGAGCCAGGAATCTCTTGGAATGAAACTCAGGAATGGTCACGGGATTCTGCACCTGCTGGCTCAGGTATATAAGCTCCCTCCTCCCCACTCACTGGCACTCACTCTCAGGATCTCATCTTGAACAGAAACACACTTCCCCCTGACACCATGAGCTACTATGGCAGCTACTATGGTGGCCTCGGCTACGGCTGGGGTGGCCTTGGCTATGGCTATGGCTCCGGCTGGGGCTGGGGCGGCCTTGGTGGCCTGGGCTGTGGCTGTGGCTACAGAAGGTATGGCTGTGGCTGCTGGCGCCCGTGCTGCTGTGGGGGATACGGATACTCTGGCTTCTACTGAGATCCTGCCCAGCAGCTCAGCATCTGAACTCACAAGGGACTTCCTCCCACATTGGATCTAAGTAACCGGACAGCTAACCTCATGCTGGGTTATTCCACAAACGTCTTTACTTCTCAGAATTATGGGTAGATTTCCAACTATGCCTGCATCTCCCTCATAAGCCTGGGATCCTCTACCTTTGCTGTCAGAACTGATTGGACTGTTTGTTCTCCTTCCAATAAAGCATTGACCTTGAGCACAAAGATTGGTGTGTGTTTTGTTCTTGAAACGCAATTATGAGGACGTGGTTCTGGGCACATCCACTCCCCTGTCCATGGGGAAGCGCCCTTCCTGGCTAACAGTCTTTCTTTTCCTTCTCACACTCACAAGCATGTGGAGAGGCAGGAAATAGATGTAAAGATTAATTACTCTACACCGAAATGCAAAAAGTTTTGAGAGGCCTAGTGATTAAAATCTTTCAATCTCGGCTATATGCATAAAATACTTAGAATTAAGGCAACAACAAAGAACAATGAATATTTAACTTATCTATCTATATATTTATTAACATCTAGATTTTATTTACCTCAACTAACATTTCCCAATTCAATCCTTTCACTCATTCAAAATTGGTTTATGTTTTTAAGTTTGCCTTTAATTTCAGAGAGCAACGAGAAGGGAGAGAGATAGAGAAACATCAAGGATGAGAGAAAATCGTTCATTGACTGGTCTCCTTATGGCCCCTCTGGTGATTGAGCCTGCAATCTGAGCATGTGCCCTTGGTTTGGAATCAAACTTGGGATCCTTGAGCCCACAAACCAATTCTCTATCCACTGAGACACAGCAAGACCTGAATTTCTCCTGATAAAAATTGGGCAAAATAGGGCATATATTTTTTATGAATTAAAAAAAAAAAGTATGGATGGACTGAAAAACCATTGCTTTCCCAGAATAAAATAATATCATCAGAGAATAATATAAGATAAGATATTTTGTTTAAATTGGTATAATTTCATCAAATATGTGTGCTTGTATCTATGCTGTTAGATACTCCCTACAGTTGTACAGACAGAATTTAATCCTTCAGTCACTCAGCAAATATGTTGTGTTTGAAAAACAGTGAATACACTAAGATGAGAGGGAAATGTATTATCAAAAATGTTACTTATCTCCAACTGCATGCCTCAGTGGTTGAGCATAGACCTGTGAATGAAGACATCATGGTTCAATTCCCAGTCAGGGCACATGCCTGGGTTGCAGGCTCAGTCCCCAGTGGGGGTCATGAAGAAGGCTGCTAATCAATGCTTCCCTCTCATCATTGATGTTTCTATCTATCTCTCCTGCTCCCTTCCTCTCTATGCTGAGGAAAAAGAAAGGTAAAAGAGGAGAAAAAATATGTTAGTTATTATGGGGCCCTGTCTAGAATACTCTGGATGTTCAAGGTCACTCTGAGTGTGGGAATCCTAATCAAAGTGTTCAAGGTTGAGTTGCTATGTGCAGGCATAAGGCAAGGATGCATTAAGCCATACAGTGACCCAAGTGCCTTTCTGTAGCCAAAATACTGATGTTTCTATTTGGCAAAAAGCTTCTTTTCTTTGATCATGTGTGGGCATGTATGTAAGGAGCCACTGACCAGCCTGCAGTGGCTGATGTTGTATGTAATAAAGCATGTCCCATATGTCTGCTTGTAACCACATGTCCTTCCAATCACCCTCAACCAGAAGGGTGAAGTCCCAGGTGAGGAGCTTGTGTCTGACAATTATAAACCTCCAATCAGAACATAAAAACCATCACTACCTACAAAACAAAGCCCTGGGTACATGTTAAGATCATGGGAAGCACACACAATAGTAAAGACCAAGCCCAGGCGTGGGTACACTCTAGTAGGGCTTCACCTTGAACCCTGGGCTCTCACTCGGGTTTCCTTAGGAGCTGAGGAAATTTGCAGAAGGCTGAAGGCTAACGTCCATGATATTTCTGTTTTTATCTCAGTCCCATTCTCACTGCTATATTTATTTTTTGCAGCATTTCCAGGCATCAAGATTACAGAGACTCTGATTAAAATATTATATAATCTTAAGAGTTCAGAAGTCTTTTTACTTTAAAACCCTGAACAATTAGAATATCTTATTGAAAATGTTTGGGGCTCAGTGAAAAGGGAAAGGAGCACAGAGTCAGTAATGTTGTGAGAAGTTTGCACAGTGACAGGTGATTGCCAGGTCATTACTGGGGCAGCCATTATGAGGAATAAACATGCTGAGTCATTATATTGTGACCAACACAACCAATGTAGATTTCAGGACAACCATTCTTAAATAAAAGATAAAGTGAAAGTGTTGGCGTATTGGTAAAGAGAAAATAGAAGGCAGGACACAGAGAACTGGTAAAGAATATGTGGACACAACTGGCAGGTATGTCTCAGTGGATGAACACTGACCTATGAGCCAGGAGGTCACAGTTCAGTATGATTCCTGGTCAGGGCACATGCCCTGGTTGCAGTTTTGATCTCCAGTATGGGGTGTGCAGGAGACAGCTGATTAATGTTTTTTCTCTCATCATTGATGTTTCTATCTCTCTCCCTGCTCCTTTTCCTCAGAAATTAATAAAAATAAACTTTTAAAAAGAATAAAATACATATTAGGAAGAAAAATCAGGATAAAATTAAAAACTTCACTGGAGGGATGAAGTGCTGATGAAGAACTGGATCAGAGAGGAAGACCTGGCTCTTGTGAGTGTGTGTGGGACTGAGAGCAGAATGACGATTTAAAGAGAGGCTGAATGCGACAGAGGAGGGTGGGATTGAGGGAAGAACAGAGAAAGAAAATAAAAAGCAACTGCAAAGCAGAGCCAAGATCACCTATGTTTTCAGATCACAGGTTTCTGTTTTGAAAAAGACGGTAATGTTTAAGGAGAACTTTGTAAATGGGTCTTCAGCCTGGGGTGACATGTGTGAGTTTGTTGTTGTGGTCAGACTCTCAGCTTCTGAAAGGCACTTCACTGTGTTGAATAACCAAAAGGGTATTTTGCAAGAAGATATGTAAAATCAACATGGTTTCCTCATGGATATGCTCAACTTAACAAAGAACTTCATGGATGTCAGAATCTTAAAATGAACTGAGATGAAAGTAAGATAGGACAATCCAAAGAATGATATGCAAATTACAAGGACACAATATGTAATGAGAACACACCAGCCAACATGACGAAGGCCACGTGCTCAGGAATGGAGAGTTGTGTTCAGTGTTTATTCTGTGACGTGGAGGCAGATGTGCTTCTCCTTAGACACACAGACTGTCATGGATTCCATGGGCTCTAACCAGGCAGCTGTACCAGCTCCAAATTTTCACAAATATGAGCATCTCTGGCATCAACAAACAGATTAACAAGCTGCCTCAGGGCCAGGAATCTCTTAAAGTGAAACCCAGAAATGGTCACGTGATCCAGCACCTGCTGGCTCAGGTATATAAACTCTCTCCTCCCCACTTGCTGGCACTCACTCTCAGGATCTCATCTTGAACAGAAACACACTCCCCCTGACACCATGAGCTACTATGGCAGCTACTATGGAGGCCTCGGCTACGGCTGGGGTGGCCTTGGCTATGGCTATGGCTCCGGCTGGGGCTGGGGCGGCCTTGGTGGCCTGGGTTGTGGCTGTGGCTACAGAAGGTATGGCTGTGGCTGCTGGCGCCCGTGCTGCTGTGGGGGATACGGATACTCTGGCTTCTACTGAGATCCTGCCCAGCAGCTCAGCATCTGAACTCACAAGGGACTTCCTCCCACATTGGATCTAAGTAACCAGACAGCTAACCTCATGCTGGTTCTTCCACAAACGTCTTTACTTCTCAGAATTATGGGTAGAGTTTCAACTGTGCCTGCATCTCCATCATAAGCCTGGGATCCTCTACCTTGGCTGTCAGAACTGATTGGACTGTGTGTTCACCTTCCAATAAAGCATTGACCTTGAACACAAAGAATGGTTTTGTTTTGTTCATGAAATGCAATTATGAGGACGTGGTTCTGGGCACATCCACTCCCCTGTCCAAGGGGGAAGGGCCCTTCCTGGCTAACAGTCTTTCTTTTCCTTCTCACACTGATAAGCACGCAGAGAGGCAGGAAATAGATGTAAAGATTTACCAAAATGGAAAAAAAAAGTTTTGAAAGATACAGTGATTGTAAATCTTTCAATCTATTTTTAAATATATTTTATTGATTTTTTTTACAAAGAGGAAAGGAGAGGGGATAGAGAGTTAGAAACATCAATGAGACAGAATCATTGATCAGCTGCCTCTTGCACCCCCCCCCCACTGGGGATGTGCCTGCAATCAAGGTACATGCCCTTGACCAGAATCGAATCTGGGAGCTTTCAGTCCACAGGCTGACTTTCCAGCCACTGAGCCAAACCAGTTT